>NW_019223693.1:0-29401 GCF_900002385.2 Plasmodium yoelii | reverse complement strand
TTTAGTTTAATGGTAAAACATACTCTTGATAAGGGTAAGACTTTAGTTCAATTCTAAAATAACCTAAAATAAAAAATAGGCCCTATTTAAAATTTTTTAAAAATTAAATAGGGCCTATTTTTTATTTTAGGTTATTTTAGAATTGAACTAAAGTCTTACCCTTATCAAGAGTATGTTTTACCATTAAACTAAAAACCTTTCTATATAAAAATAATATTTAACTAAATTCACATTAATGTGTATTAATGCTATTTTTGTCTATAAAAATTATATAATTATAATTACTTTTATATATAAATATTATTTTTTAATAAATAAATCAACCAAATTATTTATGTTATTATCCAGCCGCACCTTCCAGTACGGCTACCTTGTTACGACTTCATCTAAATTATATAATTATATATTATTATTTTACAATAATTTTTATATAATATAATATTTTCCAGATGTGACGGGCGGTGTGTACAAAGCTTAAGAACTTATTCACCGCTATATTTCTTATTAGCGATTACTAGTGATTCCATCCTCATATAAATGAGTTTCAATTTATAATTAGAACTATAAATATATTTAAATATATTATATTTTCATATAATAAAATATTGTTATATTTTATGTAACACGTGAGCAGCCCAAAATATAAGGAGCATAATGACTTGACGTAGTCTTTTTTATATATTTGATAAATATATTATAAAAAATTTTTTTATAAAAGGTTACGTTCGTTATAATACTTAAATTAATACTTCACAGCACGAACTGACGACAGCCATGCACTACCTATATATTTTATTAAATTATTAATTCCTTAATAATATAAATATTGTTAAATTTTGGTAAGGTTTATCGTGTTGCATCGAATTAAGCCACATGTTCCACCACTTGTATAAGCTCCCGTCAATTCCTTTGAATTTCGTTCTTGCGAATATACTACTCAGGCGGAATATTTATTACGTTAGTTATTATATTTATATTAATATATAAATATAAAATATTCATAGTTTACAGCTAAGACTACTAGGGTATCTAATCCTATTTGCTACCTTAGCTTTCGTTTATAAGTGTCAGTTATTATATAGTATTATGCCTTCGCCTTTGGTATTCTTTTTTGTATCATTGCATTTCACTACTTCTCAAAAAATTCTTAATACTTTTATAATACTCTTATTATATTATTATTTATTTTTTATTTAAATTTAAATTAAATATTTTAAAATAAAATTAATATAAAACCTTAAAACGCTTTACGCCAAATAAAGTGAATAACGCTTGTATTTTCTGTATTACCGCTGCTGCTGGCACAGAAATTAGCAAATACTAATATTTTATCTTTATCAATATTTAAAAATAAAACATAAAGTTTACAATATAAAAATATACTGTCATCCTTTAAGAAATATTACTTTATCAAGCTTACGCTCATTGTAAAATATTCCTCACTGCTGATTTAAAAAAAAATTTAGGCTTTATTTCAATCCTAATGTGATTGTACATTCTTTAAAACCAATTTTTGATCATAACCTTGGTAAGCTTTTATTTTACCAACTAGTTAATCAAATATAAATTTTATTTTAAACAATAATAATTTTTAATATAGTACAATTATATAGATAAATGCGCTTATAGATTATTATATATTATAATCTATTTAAAATTAAAAATTTATATATCCTCACCTATTCACTATGATATTATCATAAATTTGCATGTGTAATGTATATTTCTAGCGTTCATTCTGAGCTAGGATCAAACTCGCAATATAATTATATATATGATTTTATTAAAATTAATAACATTTATAGATTTTATAATATGGAAATAAGTAGAATTGAACTACTATCTTTATTATGCAAGAATAAGATTTTACCATTAAACTATATTCCCTATTATATTATATAATATAATATTATTATTCTTAATAGCTTAGTGGTTAAAGCATTCGGCTGTTAACCGAAAGATACTAGTTCAACTCTAGTTTAAGAAGTATATTATAAATATGAATAAAGAGATTCGAACTCTTATTATAAAAACTAAATTCTAAATTTAGCGCGTTTACCTTTTCGCCATATTCATTATTATTATTAAATCTAGTAAGATTTGAACTTACATATAAAACTTAGAAGGTTTTTATTTTATCCATTAAATTATAGATTTATTTAAGTAATATTGGAATCGAACCAATGATCTTCTGTATGTAAAGCAGAAACTTTACCTCTAAGTTAATTACTTATAATTTATATATTATAATATAATAAACTTGTAATTTAATGGATAAAATATATAAGTACGAATTATAAAATAAAAGTTCAATTCTTTTCAAGTTTAATTGTATTAGCGAAATAGAGCATAAGGAAAGTTCGTCGGATTCATGCTCCGAAGGTAATCGGTTCAATTCCGTTTTTCGCTTATATTAAATAAATTAATTTATAATTTATATAGTTAAATATATAATTAAATATATATAATAAATTTAAAAGGATGTCTATTATTTTTATTATTGAAGAAAGACGTTAAATATATTAACGAAATTTTTATAATTATAAAAAATTAAATATATTTAAAATTTTTTATTATTTAAAATTATAAAAGTATCTGAATAAAAATTTATTTTTATATAAATATTTTAAAAAAACTTAAGGAACTGAATCATCTTAGTATTTAAAGGAATATAAAGTAATAACGATTTTCGTAGTAGTGGCGAGCGAACTGAAAGATTTAAAACATTATATATGTAAAATTTTAATTAAGTAATATAAAAATATATTTTATATGAATAATATAAATATAATTAAGGATTATCTTATAAAATTTAATATAATAAAAGTTGATAGTGAATAGTACCGTGAGGGAAAGATGAAAAGAATTTTGAAAAAATAGTGAAAAGAACCTGAATTTTAAATTTAATAAATAATAATAAAATTTAATATAATTTTATTATTTTCTTGTTGAAGAAAGAATTAGCAAGTTATAATAAATAGTATAATTATTAGGTTAAATATTTATAAATGAAGCCAAAGTATATTCGAGTTTATTATTATATATATAATAAGCATTTAGGATATTATTTATTATAGACCCGAAATCAAATGATCTAATTATATTTAAAATAAGATTTAAATAAAATTAAATTGTAGTTTGAATTGGTTACTGTTGCAAAAGTATCAAATAAAGTATAATTAGAGGTGAAATGCCAATCGAATTTGAAGATAGCTGGTTCTCTTTGAAATATATGTAAGTATAGTATTTATATATAAATAAATGTAAAACTCTTTTTTTATTAAATTAATTTATATAATTAATATTAATGAAAATAATTTAAGAATTTTATTTAATAAAATATATATATAATCAGAAAATAAAGGATAAGCTTTATTTTCAAAAGGGAAACAGCCCGAATTATAAATTAAGATTTTTAAATATTAATTAAGTTTTAAAAAGAATATAAAATTATTTAAATAATTAAAAAGTAAATTTAGAAGCAGTTATCTTTTAAAGAGTGCGTAAAAGCTCATTAATTTAGTAATTTTAGTTCAAAAATAATCGAAAATAAATTAATTATCGATATTATAAAATTTAATATTAATAAAATTAAATTGGTAAAAGAGCGTTTTGAATATAAATTATTTATATGAAAATTAAAATAATTAAATCAAAAGTGATAATGCTAATTTGAGTAATGTAAATATTGGTAAAAATCCAATACTTCTATAATTTAAGGGTTCCTATTTATTATTATTTTAAATAGGGTTAGTCGAATCTTAAGATGAGATGTAATGTGTAATCGATAGGTAATAAGTTAATATTCTTATACTATATAATAATATTTATATTTTAAAACTAATATGATAATAAATATATTATTATATTATATAAAAATTATTTATATATATATATTATTATATATTCGTACCGTAAACTGACACTAGTAAATATATATAAATTATTAAGAAGTTGAGATAATTTTTTTTAAGGAACTCGGCAAATTTATCTCGTAACTTAGGGAGAAGAGATACTTATTTAGTTGAAAACAAAAAATTTAAGCGACTGTTTAACAAAAACACAAATCTTTGCTAAATCGAAAGATGATGTATAAAGATTGACATCTGCCCAGTGCTATTATGTAAAAATAATATTTATAATTTAAAATTATAAAATATATATAAGCTATAGTAAACGGCGGCTGTATCTATAACGGTCCAAAGGTAGCGAAATTCCTTGTCGGGTAAGTTCCGACCTGCATGAAAGATGTAACGACTTAAATGCTGTCTTAAAAAAAATCTTAATGAAATAAAATTATCTGTGAAGATGCAGATTTCTTATATTAGGACAGAAAGACCCTATGAAGCTTTACTATTAATAGATATTGAAAATATATATGTATAACATAGAATAAATGGGAAGTAGAGATATTATTTTTTTGGAAATAATGTAATTATCAATGAAATACCATTTTATATATATATAAATTCTTATAAAATTTTTATAACAAAATTTTTAACAATATTTATAAGATAGTTTGACTGGGGCGGTCTCCTCCTATATAGAAACGGAGGTGTACAATGTTATATTTATTATATAAAGATAAATATATAATTAACTGTAAAATTTACAAATTAAACAGAGATTAACGTCGGTCTTAATGATCCGATAATTATTTAATAATAAAATTATCGCTTAACGGATAAAAGTTACTCTAGGGATAACAGGCTAATCTTTTCCGAGAGTCCATATTGACGAAAAGGTTTGGCACCTCGATGTCGGCTTATCGCATCCTAAGGCAGTAGTATGTTTTAAGGGTAAGTCTGTTCGCCTATTAAAGCGATACGTGAGCTGGGTTCAGAACGTCGTGAGACAGTTCGGTCCATATCTAATATAAGTGTTAGAATATTGAAATTATTTTTTCTAGTACGAGAGGATCGAAAAAATTATACCAATGATATATCAATTATTATATATTGTAATGTTGAGTAGTTAAGTATAAAATTTTAATTGTTGAAGTAATATAAATAAGAAAATTTAATTAAAAATAATATTCTAATCATATAAATGAATAAAACAATAATTAGAAAAATTATTTTATAGAATTAATATGTATTTATAGTAATATATTTAGTATATAATTCCTAATAAGTTGAATATTTAATTATAAATATTATATTTGTTAAAGTGGCTTAATTGGTAAAGCAACTGATTTGTAATCAGTAGATTGTGAGTTCAAATCTCATCATTAACTTGAATGTTTTATAATATAAAATTATTATGATAAAATTTTTAACTCCTAAAATAAAAATTTTAAAAAAATTAAATCTTCCTTTTTTATTATATTTATCTAGTAAATATAATTATAAGTTAAAAATTAATAAATATACATATAAATCTTATTTTGATTTAAAATTAAAGTTTATAAGATATATTTGTTATAATTATTGTATAACATTTAAACAATATTTACATTATTTAAAAAAAATAAAAAATTATAATGAAAATAATTTATATTTTAAATTATTAAATTTATTAGAATCTAGATTAGATGTTTTTTTAGTAAATATAGGATTTTTTAAAACTATATTACAATCTAGATATTATATAAAATATAAATATGTATATATAAATAATGTTTATTGTAATTATTATAATATTAAATTAAAGTGTAATGATATAATTTTTTTTAATAATAAAATTAAATATATAATTTTACAGAATTTAATTTATAGATATAATATATATATTTATATATCTAATTTATATAAATATAATTTTATTAAATCTCATAGTTTTAATGATTATTTTATTATATGTATATATAATTTTAAAATAAAAATATTAAATGATTTATATTTAAATAATATTTTATATATTTATAATAATATTTATAATATATAATAAGTTTAAATAATGATAAATATAATCTAAAGGTTAAGATAAAGAATTGTGGTTTCTTTTATATGAGTTCAATTCTCATTATTTATCTTATAATATATAATAATGATATAACTTAATTAGGTAAAGTGAATAATTGCAAATTATTTTATTTCAGTTCAAATCTGAATATCATTTATATAACATATATAAGAGATATGGTGAAATTTGGTATACACAATGGACTTTAAATAATATTATAATAGTTATATTATGTTATGAGTTAATTTTATAAATAAATTAATAATTTTAATATATAAAGAAAAAATAATTTTTATTCTGTAATATATTAGTTATATATTCAAACGACTTTATGTATATATTTTTATAAAAAGTCTAAATTTAATTAGAAAATCCATTAACAATAATTGTTGTAAGGGTTCGAGTCCCTTTATCTCTAATAAAGTAAACATTTATAGCTAAGTGGTCGAAAGCAATGGACTCATAATTCATTTTCAAATATTGAACATCAGTAGTTCGAATCTACTTAAATGTATAATAAAGTTAATGCCTGAGTGGTTAAAAGGAATGGACTGTAAATCCATTGGTGTTATACCTACATCAGTTCAAATCTGATTTAACTTATTTTTGTATAGAGAAATGGCTGAGTGGTTTATAGCTATAAATTGCTAATTTATTGTATATATTATGTATATACCAAGGGTTCAAATCCCTTTTTCTCTATATATATTTATTTGAATTTGTAGTTTAATTAGGTTAAAATATTATTTTGTCATAATAAAGAATACGAGTTCAATTCTCGTCAGATTCGTTAAATTAAGAATTACTAGCTTAATTGGTAGAGTACTCGACTTTTAATCGAATGGTTCTGAGTTCAAGTCTCAGGTAATTTAAGTTTTAACTTTTATCGTTTAAAGGTAAGACATCTTTTTTTCAAGAAGAAAATAGGAATTCGATTTTCCTTAAAAGTATAAAATTTTAATATTCAGAATATAGTGTAATGGTAACATATCTATTTTGGGAATAGAAGAATATAGGTTCAAATCCTATTTTTCTGAAATATATTTATTATAACATATTAATTATGGATAATATTATTATATTAAATATAAATAATAATATATTTAATAATAATATAATATTTAAATATAAATATAATTTTTTTATAAAATTATATTTAAATAATTATATTAAAATATATAAATTATTAGTTTATATTATAAAATATTATTATTTAAATAATATTTATAAATATAAAAATACAAAAAATAGAAGTCTTATTAATTTTAGTAAAAAAAAAGTAAGAGTTCAAAAAGGTACTGGTAAAGCTAGATTAAAGACTTTATCTTCAACTGTATGTAAACAAGGTGCTTGTACATTTGGTCCTTTTTATAGAAATAAAATTATTAAATATAATAAATTTATATATAAGTTAATTTTTTTATATTTATTAATTAATAAGCGTAGTAATATTTTAATAATTAAATTCGAATATATTTTAGGTTTATTATATATTTATAAAAATATTAAATTTAATAATATAAATGAATTAATTTATAAAATATTATATTTAAATGGGATATTAGTAAGTAAAAATTATAAGATATTTAATTTATATGAAATTAATAATAAATATATTTTATTAAATTTAATTTTATATAATTATATTATATTAATTGTATAATATGAAAGAAATTATATTAAATTTTTGTTTAAATAATATATTTTATAAAATTAATTTTATTAATAGTAAGTTTTATATTATTTATACTAATAAATATTTAACAAAATTAGATATAAAATATATTATTAAAAATATTTTTAAATTTGATATTAGTAAAAATATAAAGATTAATAATATAAATAAAAATAATAAAAATACTTTAAAAATATATTTTATAAAATTAAAATGATATTAAAATTAAAAAAATATAATAGTTATAAATATTTAAAAAATTTTGGTAAAAATAATAAAGGATATACTACTATTTATAATAAAGGAGGTGGTAAATTAAAATATCAATATAAATTAATTGATTTGTGGTATGATAATTATAATATTAATATAAATTATAAAGTATTTTTATTTAAAAAAATAAAAACTTATTTTAAAAATAGTTATATAGGATGTATTTTATATTTATCATATAAATTTAATTATTTACAAAAATATATAGTTTTAAATCATAATTATATATTAAATTCTATTTATTATATAACAAATATAAATAATATAAAATTAGGTAGTTATATACAGTTAAAGTATTGTAAGTTAGGTACATATATTTATAATATATCTTATAATAATAAGGGTAGTATTTTTGCTAGATCTGCTGGTACATATGCTCAAATTTTAATTTTTTATAAAAATTTAGTATATATAAAATTACCTTCTAAAAAATTAAAATATATTAATTATAATAATTTTTGTTATATAGGTATAAACAGCAATATTTTATATAATAAATTCAAAATAAAAAATGCTGGTTATAATGTATTTTATAATAAAAAACCTAAAGTTAGAGGTAAAGCAAAAAATGTATGTGATCACCCTCATGGAGGAGGTAAAGGTAAAACAGGTATCGGTCGTAAATATCCTTGTTCTAAAAAAGGATTACATTCTAAAGGATATAAAACAAAAAAAATTTAAATTATTAAATGTATAAATATGATTAAATTATATTGGTTAAAAGTGTCGTTAAATAATAAATATATATTTATTAATTTAAATAATAAATATAATAATAAAAATATTGTATTAAATATATATAATAAAAATTTATATATTTATAAAAAATTATTAAATTTATATATAAAAATATATAATGGATATAAATTTATACCTATTTATATAAATAAATATAAATTATATAAAAAAGTAGGTAATTTTATATATACAAAATATATAAAATATAATATAAAAGAATTAGCGTTAAATTAATATATAATGGGACAAAAAGTTCATCCTTTAATTTTTAGAAGTTTAATTTTTAAAAATTATATTAATAATTTTTATATTAATATAAGTAAAAATAAATATTATTTAATAAATATATTATTAATATATTTATTATATTATAATTTTTATAATATATGTTATTTAAAAAATAATTATGTTGATATAAATATAAATTTATATATTAATAAATTTGTAATTATATTATTATTTTATAATAGTTTAAAATATAATATTATAAATTTAAAATATATATTTATATTATTAAATTATTTTAATTATTATTATTATAAAGTATATAATTATTTATGTATTTTAAAAATAAAATATACTGATAATATAAATATTATAATATTTTATATAAAACAATATTATTTAAAGTATAAATCATTAAAATTAATATTTGATTATTTATACAATAATTTATTAAAAAAATATAATTATAGTATTAAAGGATTAAAAATAAGATTTTCTGGTTGTTTTAAAAATAGTTTAAAAACTAAAGTAGAAATATATACATATGGTAATATATCTTTAAGTACTTTAACTAATAAAATTAAATATATTAATGATATTATAAATACTAAATATGGTATTTTAAGTATAAAAGTATGGATTAATATGTAATTTAATTTATTTTTAAATATGATTAATAATATAAAAAAAACACAGAGAGGAAAAATAAAAGGTAATTTTAATTTAAAATTTTTGAAATTATATTGGGGTATAATATCTTTGACTTCTGGATATTTAACTAATAAACAGTTTGAAACTTCTAAATTTATAATAAATAAATATATAAAAAAAATAGGTTATTATAATATATATATACAATGTATAAAATCTATGACTAAAAAATCTTTAAAAACTAGAATGGGTGCTGGTAAGGGTCCTATTGAGTTATATGTGTGTAAAATAAAAAAAGGAAAATTATTATTTGAAATTAGTGAGGTTTCTGTGGATATTATTTATAAAATTACAAAAATATTATCATATAAATTAAATTTAAAATTACAGTATATAAAAAAAATAATTAATTAATAATATTATGATGATAAAAATAGGATATGTGATAAAAAAAATATGTGATAATATAAAAATAATTTGTATTTCTTATTATAAATATTCTTATATATATAAAAAATTATTATTATGTAATAAATATATAAAAGTATATGATAAAAGAAATGAAATTATAATAAATGATTATGTATTAATTAAATATTATAAAAAAAGTAAATTTTGTAATAATAAAATAATAAAAATTTTATGATATATTTAAATAGTATATTAGATGTTTTAGACAATAGTGGTATATTAAAGTTTAAATATATAAATGCTTTAAATAAATCAAAAACTATAAAATATGGAGATATACTTATTGGTATAGTATATAAATTATATAATAATAATTTATATAAAAAATCAGATAAATGTAAAGGTATTTTAGTTCAATACAAACATTTTATTAATTTAAAATTGTATTATTCAATTAAATTTAATAAAAATGCAGTTATAATTTTAAATAATGATTTAAATTCTGTAGGTACAAAAAGTAATTCAATTATATTAAAATATATAAAATATAAACCTAATATAAATATTAAAAAATTAAAAATTAAATATATTTGATGATATTAAGATTGTTAAATAAAATAAAATATAATTTTAAGTTAGATAAAAATTTTATATTGTATAAATTTAATAAAATTATTTATTATTTAATTATATTATTATATAATTATAATTATATATTAAAATTTTATATTATTGTTATAAATAATAGATATTATATTTTTATAATTTTAAATAAATATAAAAAAATTATGTATTTAAAAACATATATAAAATATAATCAATTATTTTATATAAATTATAATAAATTAATATCTTTTATAAAATTAAATAAATATTTTAAAGGTTTATTAATAATATATTCATGTAAATATAAATTTATTACACATATATTATCATTAAAATATAAAATTGGTGGTATTTTAATATGTTATATTTTTTAATTAAATGTAAAATTTATAGATAAAAATGTTAAATTATAAAAAGTATATTTTTTTTTATAATAATAATATTAATAAAAATAATATTTATTATTATTTAGTTTTAGATAAAAAATTTTTTAATTATATATATATATTATATAATAATAAAAATAAAAATATTATTAATTATATATATATATTAAATAATATTTATATATTATTTTTAAATAATAATTTATTTTATTTATTAAATAAAATATATAAATATAATTTTTATAATATTTATACTATTAATAATAATATATTTAAATTAGTTTTAACTGTTATTGGTATAAATTATAAATTTTATTATTTAAAAAAATATAATATTTTAATTTTTAAATTAAAATATAATCATAAAATTATAATTAAATTACCTAATATAGTATTATGTAATATTTATGTTAATAAAAATATGATTGAATTATGTAGTTATAATTTATTTATATTAAATTCAATAGGTAAATTAATAAATTCTTTTCAATTTATAAATAAATATAAAGAATTAGGTATAAAATTAAGTAATTAATTAAATATATGAAAAATATTTTTTATAATAAAAAATTATATAATAATAAAAATATTTATATGTTATATTATATTTTAATAATATTTAAAAGTATTTTTATTATTTTAAATTTTAAAAGTAAATGTAATAAAAATTATTATTTATATAATAAAATTTATAATTTACTTATTATATATATAAAAGTATATTATATTTTAAATAATTTACATTATTATAATTTTGATTATAATATATATAATATGAATTATATATATTTTTATATTTATAAATATAGTAGTTTAAATAATAAAATTAATATAATTAATAATAATAGTATAAATATTATAGAAAAAATAATAGAGATAAAAAAAATTTCTTATACAATAAAAAAAGGTAGAATTAAAAGATATAAAGTTATATTATTAATAGGTAATAAACAAGGTTGGGTAGGTATAGGTATAGGAAAACATGTAAATTTAAATAAGGCTATTTTATCTTCTAAAATTAATAGTTTAAATAATATATATTATTTTAAATATTCAATGTTAAATATGTATAAATTAAAGTATATTTATATAAATTATAATAAAATTTTTTTAAAATTACAATTTAAAATTAGTAATTATTTAAATATACGTTTTTTATTATTTAAATATTTATTTGAATGTTTAGGATATTTAAATTGTAAAATTATTATGTATCATAATATTATAAATAATAAATATAATTTATTGAATAAAATTTTATTAATATTATTTAATTTAGTATGATAGTTTATTTAAATAAGAATTTATATTTAATATATATATTAAAATATATAAATGGGTTAAGTTTATATAATATTAATTTATTATTAAATATTAGTAATATAAGTATTTTTAATATAAAAAATAATATATTTAAAATAAAATTTAGTTTATATAGATTGAATTTATATATTCATAAAATTTTTAAAATTAAAATAAATAATATTATTAATAATAAAATTAAAAAGTTAAATATAAAATAAGATAGATAATGAAAAAACGTTCTTCTATAAAAAAAATATGTAATAATTGTCAATTAATAAGACGTTTTAAAAAATTACATATTATTTGTAAAAATAAAAAACATAAACAAACTCAATGAATACAAATTATATTATTTTTTTATATTTTAAATTAACTTTAAAAAATACATTAGTAACTATTTCTAAATATAAACAATTAAATTTTAAATATATTTATATTAAAAATATAAAAAGTATATCTTGTGGTTGTTTAAAAAATTTTAAAAATAGGTTAAAAAGTACTATAGTAGCAAATAATATTTTAACTATAAATATTATAAAATATTTAATTAATAAAAATTTATATAAAATAAATGTTATTTTTAATGGTATTAATTCTTATAGAATTCATATATTAAAATTATTATTAAATATTAAATATAAAAATAAAAAATTAAATATAAATAAATTATTTGATATAACTTCTATACCTTATAATGGATGTAAAATTTCTAAAAGAAAATATTAATTATAATGTTAACAATTACTAAGTTATTATATACAAAAAAAACAAAATCATTTAAGAAAATTAATAAATCTAATAATTATTTATTAAATAAATGCCCTCAAAAAAAAGGTATTGTATTAAAAATATTAATTAAAACTCCTAAAAAACCGAATTCTGCTTTAAGAAAAGTTGCTAAAATAAAATTATCTAATAATAAAGAATTATTAGCTTATATACCTGGTGAAGGTAAGTCAATTCAAGAACATAATTTTGTTTTAATTAAAGGAGGTAGAGTAAAAGATTTACCTGGTATTAGATATAAAGTTATAAGAGGAGCATTAGATGCTATAGGAGTTAAAAATAGAAAAACTTCTAGATCTAAATATGGAACTAAAAAAATTTAAAAATTTATATATAAAATGATAGTTTTGTTTAAATATTTTATTAAAATATTCTTAAAAAAAGGTAAATTAAATAAAAGTATAAAATTATTAATATATATATTATATTTATTAAAAAAAATAACTAATAAATTTGGTATAATTATTTTTAATAAAGCTATAAAAAATTTATTATTACCATTTTCATTTTATAAAATAAAAATAAATACAATTAAATATAATATTCCTATTATTATTTCTTTTAATAAATCTATTTTTAATGTATATAAATTATTTATTAAAGTAATACAAAATAAAAATACTTTATTATATAAAATTATTTGTAAATATTTAATTTTAAGTTATAATAAAGAAGGAGATTTATATAAAATGAAATTGAATTTAATAAAACAATTTATATCAAATAGAACTTATATATATTTATTAAATAAAAAACAATAAAAAATTGATTATATTATTATTTATATAATTATTATAAATATATTTTTAAAAATATGAATAATAAATTATTTATAAGAAATAAACAACATATAAATTTAGGTACTATTGGTCATGTTGATCATGGTAAAACTACTTTAACAACAGCTATATCTTATTTATTAAATCTACAAGGATTATCAAAAAAATATAGTTATTCTGATATTGATTCATCTCCTGAAGAAAAAATAAGAGGTATAACTATAAATACAACACATATTGAGTATGAAACTTTAACAAAACATTGTGCACATATTGATTGTCCAGGACATTCAGATTATATTAAAAATATGATTATAGGTGCTACACAAATGGATATAGCAATTTTAGTTATTTCTATTATAGATGGAATTATGCCTCAGACATACGAACATTTATTATTAATAAAACAAATAGGTATTAAAAATTTAATTATTTTTTTAAATAAAGAAGATTTATGTAACGATGAAGAGTTAATTGATTTTATAAAATTAGAAATTAATGAATTATTAACAAAATATAATTTTGATTTAAATAATATACATATATTAACTGGATCTGCATTAAATGTAATTGATATTATACAAAAAAATAAAAATTATGAAGTAATTAAATCTAATATTTGGATACAAAAATTAAATAATTTAATAAATATAATTGATAGTATACAAATACCTATAAGAAATATAAATGATTATTTTTTTATGTCTATTGAGGATGTATTTTCAATTACTGGTAGAGGTACAGTAGTTACTGGAAAAATTGAACAAGGATGTATAAATATAAATAATGAAGTAGAACTTTTAAAATTTGAAAAATCTTCTATTTTAACAACAGTTATTGGATTAGAAATGTTTAAAAAACAATTAATACAAGCTCAATCTGGTGATAATGTTGGAGTATTATTAAGAAATGTTCAGAAAAAAGATATTAAAAGAGGTATGATTTTAGCTACTCCTAATAAATTAAAAGTATATAAATTGTTCACAGCTGAAGTATATATATTAACTAAAGATGAAGGAGGTCGTCATAAACCATTTAATATTGGATATAAACCTCAATTTTTCATATATACTGTAGATGTTACTGGTGAAATTAAAGAGATTTATTTAAATAATATTAGTCAAAAAGTTGCTATACCAGGAGATAAATTAACATTAACTATTGAATTAAAACATTATATAGTATTAACTTTAAATATGAAATTCTCAATAAGAGAAGGTGGTAAAACTATAGGAGCAGGAATTATAACAAATATTATAAATTAACAATGTTAGTAATTAATAAAAATTTAAATAAAATATTTAATAAAAAAATAATTAAAATAGTAAAATATTTTAATATGTTTTTTTATAATTTATTTATATGGATATATATAATTATATTAATATATATATTGATAAATAAAAAATATTTTAAAATTATATATAATATATATAAATATTTAATTAATTTTTTATTTATAATTTTATTATTAAATAAATGTCAAAAATCAGATTTGAACTGATAACACATGGAACTTCAATCCATTGCTCTACCATTGAGCTATAATGACTTATAATATTATTATTATAATAATAGAATATAACCAAATGGTTAAGGTAATGAATTTTGATTTCATTAATATAGGTTCGAATCCTATTATTCTAAATATATAAATGAATATAATTTAATGATAAAATACAATTTTACCAAAATTGTTATAAGAGTTTGAATCTCTTTATTCATATGTAATATAAATTATGTCTTTAATTTAATATTAAAATATAAATTTCCAAAATTTATAATAAAGGTTAAAATCCTTTAAGACATGTATATATAATAAAAATATAACGATTAATGATTCTTTTATATAAATATAAAATTTCAATAAAAAATAAGGGTAATAATAAAGTTAATTTAATGTCTATTTTAAATTATAAATTTAAATCATATAATATCAATTTAAATTTATTAAATACAAAAATAAATGAATATATTAATAAATATAAATTAAATGTATTTATTATTTATATTTATTCTAATAAAACATTTAAAATTACATATAATTATACTTTATTTAATTTATATAAAAAATATAATAAATTAAATAATATATATTTAATTTATAAAATATTATTATATAAAAAATTTCAATTATTATTTTATAATATAAATCAATTATTTTATATTATTACAAATAATTTAATTAAATATAATAAACATTTAATATAACACTATGATCTTAAATAATTTATATTGTACACATGAATTAATTATAATATTTTTAAAAGCTGAATATATCGCATTAAAATATAATAATTATTTTATAATGCCTATTCATTTATTATTAGGATTATTATTAACTAATAATTTATGTACACAATTTTTACATATAAATAAAAAATTAATAACTCATAAATTAATATCTTTATTATTATCTAAGTATACATATTATAATAATAAAAATATTATAAATACTATTTTTTCTACTAAAGTTATTAATATTTTAATTAAATTAAATAATAGTAATTTTAAAGTTAATTCTTTAAATTTATTAATATTATTATTAAATGAAAAAAATAATGAAATTAATTATTTATTTAAATATTTAAATTTAAAAAATTTAAATTTCAATTATTATATTCCTAATACAACTTTTCCTATAAATATTCAATTAAAATTAAAAGAAATATCTACAAATATTTTAAATTTAAATTTTATTTATAATTATAATAATATAAATATATATAAAACACAATATATTAAATTATTACAAATTTTAAATTTAAATATAAAAAAACATATTTTTATAGAAGGTGAAAATGAAAATATATTTTCTTTTTTAAATATTTTAACTAATAATATTATTAATAAAATAGTACCTTTATATTTATATAATACAGAAATTTGGGTATTAAATGATTTATTTAATTATGATATATATACAATTATAAATAAAATAATAAATATTTCTAATTATTTTATAAATAATAAATATAAATTAATTTTAATTATAAAAAACATTGAATTATTTAATGATGACGATAATAAATTATATTATTTATATTTATTATTAAATAAAATTAGTAATTCAAATATTCATATAATAATACCTATAAATAAAGAAAAATATAATTTATATTTTAAATCTTATAATTTATATAAAAATTATTTTTTTAATAATATTAAATTAAAAGATTTATCAATTTTACAATTATTTTTAATATTAAAAAATAATATTAAAAATTATATAAATTATTATAAAATAAATATATCTAATAAATTATTATATGAATTAATTAATTTAAGTAAAAAACATATTTCAAATTTAAATTCACCTATAATCCCATTAATTTTATTAGAAAATTCTTGTTCTAAAAAATATTTATTTAATTCTAATACTACAATTTTAAATTATAAATTTACTAATACTGTAATAAAACAAAAATCTTCATTAACAATAAATGATATAAAAAATTCAATAGCTGAATATTTAAATGTATCAAAAATTAATTTATTTAAAAATAATAAAATTAATAAATATAATTTAATTAAATTAGAACAATATTTATATAAAAATATTCATGGTCAAAATCATATTTTTAATAATATCATACCAGCTATAAAACAAAACTTAATAGGACTAAAAACAAAAAATAAACCTATAGGAAGTTGGATTTTATGTGGTCCTAGTGGTACAGGTAAAACAGAATTAGCAAAGACATTAGCTAAACAGTTATTTGGATCTGAAAATGAATTAATAAGATTTGATATGAGTGAATATATGGAAAAACATTCTATTTCTAGATTAATAGGTTCACCTCCAGGTTATATAGGTTATTCAGAAGGTGGTCAATTAACAGAACAAGTATATAATAAACCAAATTGTGTTATTTTATTTGATGAAATAGAAAAAGCACATCCTGATATATATAATATAATGTTACAAATATTAGATGAAGGTAGATTAACTGATACTACTGGTAAATTAATTGATTTTACAAATACAATAATTTTATTAACAAGTAATTTAGGATGTCCAACAAATTATGATAAATATTTAAATAATAAAAATTATTTAAATGAATTAGATTTAAAAGATATAAAAAATAATATTAAAAGTAAAATATCTAATTATTTTAAACCTGAATTATTAAATAGATTAACAAATATATTAATATTTAATCCATTAAATATCAAATCATTAAATTTAATTTTTAATAAATTTATAACAGAATTAAAGACAAAATTATATTTAAATAAATTAAATATTATTATATCTATTAACAATAATTTAAAATATTTTATAATTAAATTAACTTACAATCCTTTATATGGAGCACGTCCATTAAAAAGATTATTAGAATTAATTTTTGATAAATCTATAAGTGATTTATTATTAATTTATAATAAAGAATATTTTAATAAAAATAAATATATTTTATATTATTTTTTAAATCAATATTATAATTTAAAATTTAATATTTATTCATTATAATTATAATAAAAATAACAAATATAGTTTAAATAGGTAAAATATTAATTTTCCAAATTAAAGATATGGATTCAAATTCCATTGTTTGTATTTTTATAAAAATAAATATAAATAATTTAAATGACTAATATATTTTTATATTCTAAATCAAATAAAACTAAATATAAAACATATAAAATTTATTTATATTTTAAAAAATATAATAAATGGAATATAATTAAATTAGGTATTTATAATCCAAAATTAAATATTATTTCTTGTATTTATTATATATTATTGAAATATTTAAAATATGGATTTAAATTAAATAAAAATATAATTAAAATTTTATTATATAAATTTAAAATATAATAAGGGAAATGACAGAGGGGTTTATTGTATTTGATTTGAGATCAAAAAAATAGTAATATTTCATGGGTTCGAATCCCATTTTCTCTTTTTAAAATTATATATAAATTGAAATGATATTTAATATACATTACAAATTAAAAAAAAATTTATTATTTAAACAATTTAAAAATAATAAAAAAATAAAATATATATATTTAAAAAAACAAATTAATATTGTATTAAAAAGTAAAAATTCAAATAATTATATATATAATATTATTAAATATAAATATAATCATTTAAAAACATTATATATCATAATTAATAAATATAATTTAATCTTAATTAAATTTATTAATTTTTGGTATATTTTAAATAATTATTATATTGAATATAATAAATTTTATTTAATTAAAACTATTTTTACATACTTTTAATTTTACTATGAATAATAGATGTATATATTATTTTATATATTAATTTTAGAGATTTATAATTATTATAATTACCTAAAATTTTTATATTTATATAACTTGAATCTAAACTTAAATTAATAAAACTTATTAATATTAATTTTAATTTTAAAATTTCTTTTAATATTAAACCATTATAATTTAATAAACAAATATGTTTAGGTAATATACTCATATTTTTTATACCATTTATATTTTTATATAATTTATTATAAATATTTTTTAAATTATATAAACATTTTTTTGATAATATATTAATGATATAATTATTTTTAAATAATTTTTCTAACCATAAATATATAATAATTTTTTTTTTAAACATATACCAATTTGTTAATATTCCAGGTACCCATTTAATAATGTAAAAATTATTAGTTAAATTACATATATTAATAATTAAATTTGTAATTAAATTATTATTAATAATAAATAAAATTTTATTATTAAGTAAGGATATATTATAAATATATAAATATAATTTATATAAATATAAAATAATTAATGTAAAATTTAAAATACAATAATTATGTTTTATTTTATATATAAATTTATAATTATTAATATAAATATTTTTATAATTATTCCCTATATAAATTTTAGATTTTAATAAATCTTTAAATGTAACAAACATTATATATTTTAATTAAACTGTTAAATATCTATACCATCCATTTCCAACAGGAAGTAAATCAGTCATTATAATTTTTGATTTTATATCTAATAACCAATCAATTTTATTAGTTAAAATATTTAAACTTAAAATTTTAAAAGTATTTTGAAAACTTATATTTGTTAAAAATCCAGAATTAGCTAAAATAGATTTTGTTACTCCTAAAATAATAGGTTCATATTTATAAATTTTATATTTATTTAAATTTAAAGAATAGTTTATTATATTTATTAAATATAATGGTATTATATCATTATATTTAAATAAATTAAAATTATTTGATATAATTTTAATACATGAAAGCATTTTTTTTATAATAAGTTCAAAATAAATAGCAGGTAAATAAATATTTTGATAACTATATTGCTTTACTATTGATTCTAATAAAATATTATATATATAAATATAAGAACTTTTAATAGATTGATATATATTTGTATTAGATAATAAATATTTAAAATAATATTTTAAATTATTATTAATTAAATAAAAATCAGTATTTAATGAATATCCACTATATAAAATAGAACTAATATCTTCAAATATATATGAATAAAAATTTAATTTATATTTAAAATAATTTATTTTATTTAAATTACATACATTATATATATATATAATATTATTTAAATAATTATAATATTTTACATAATAAATTACATATATATTATTTGAAATAAAAGATATATTATTTTTTATATTTTTATTTTCAAATATTATATTTATAGATTCTAAACCTGTAGTAATATCATTTAAATATAAATTATTTATATTATTATAAACATAATTATAAAATATTTTATTATAAAAATTATTAGTTAATAATAAATAAATATTTTTTTTATAATCATATAACTTATTAAATTGATTATTATAGACATTATAATTTAATTTATATATAATAGAATTATTAATAAAATTATTATTTATATAATATAAATTTTTAATAAAATATAAATAATTTTTAATAGTATATTTATATAAATATTTTATATAATTATTATATACTATAAATAAATTAAAATAATTATTTTTTAATAAATATTTATTCCAATTATAATAAATTATTTCATAAATATTATTATAATTATATTTTTCATATTTATTATATTTTAAACTATTATTACTAATATTTTTATTATATATTATTATTTTTTTTATTCCTATTTTAACAATTATATATTTATTTAAGGAATGTATTTTATTTAAATAATCTAATTTTAAATTATTTTTTTTTGTTGAAATTAAATATAACATATATTTTTTAATAATTAAATTTAAATATAATATTATTTGAATTTAATAATTTTATATTATTATTTATAATATTAATATTGCTATTAGTATAATAATATGAATTATAATTTATTGAGTTTTTTATAAAATATAAAATATTATATTTTTTATTTATATTATTATAATAAATAATACCTTTATTATTTATATTATATAATTTTATATAATTAAAATAAATATAATATGTATATAAATTATAAATAATCCATTTATTATATGAATTTTTAATTAATAATTGTAGTATATTATAATTATAATATTTTATATAATTATCAATATATTTTATAATTATATTATTATAATTACATTTAAAATTTTTAGAAATTGAATTGTATATAAAATTATATTTAATATGACAATTAGGTAAAATATAATTTAAATAAAATTTATTTGATTTATTTTTAAATAATAATTTATTTAATAAAAATATAAGATTAAATTTTATATTTAAATATGTTTTAAAATTAAAAATAAATTTAAATACTTTATTAATTTTAAATTTATATGAATATAATTTATATATGTAATATTTTTTTAAAACTGATTGATTATATTTATATTTTAAAATTGAATTAGCATGAAAAGTTCTTAATACCATTTGTGTACTAGGCTCACTTATAGCCTCACTAGATATTACTCCAATATGTTGACCTAAATTATATTTATATAATTGTTTATAATTTAAACAATTATTACAAATATTATTAAATATATTACATAAATATACTGATTTAATATATAAATTTATATAATTTACATAATATAAATTTAATAATTTATTAAATATATACTTAGTTAAATAAATATTTTTAAAACTAATATAAATACCTTTATCTAGATTAATAATATTATTTTGTAATATTTTAAATTTTAATAAATTTAATGGGTAAAAAATATTTCCATATATATCCATATTACATTTATATCTAAACATAAAAGGAGATTTACAATTTATTTCTTTAATTATAAAATTATTAGTAATATTTACTAATCTTTTTGTTAAATATCCTGAATCTGCTGTTTTTAAAGCTGTATCAATAATACCTTTTTTTGAACCAAAACAAGATAAAATATACTCATATAAATTTAATTCATTTATATAATTATTAATAATAGGTTTTTCATAAATAATACCTTTAATATTAGAAACATACCCTTTATAACCTACTAATTGTTGTAATTGTGAATATTTTATTTTAATCTTATTATTAAAAAATAAAAATAAATTAGAATATATAGGATTTATTTTTAAATATATATTATAATTTAATATTGTTTGAATATTATTAAATATTTTTAAATAATAATAATTATTTAAAAATATATTTATATAATTATATTTTACCTCATAATATTTATTATTATATATATTATTTATTTTATTTTTATATAAAATTAATAAATATATAAAATTAGAAAAATCATTTATATTTAATGAATAATTATACATAAAACTATACTCAAATCCTAAATATAATAATTCTTGTAATAATTTTGAACTTATATTATATTTAAAAATTGATAATAATTTTTTTTCCAAAATTTTTAAATTATATTGATTAAAAAAATAAAAATACATATTTTTTTATAATTAATATATATACATATATAAATTTAAAATTATTCTACTAACTGAAGTTAATATATAAAAAATTTTATTATTACTTATATATTTTATCCAAACTAAATTAAAAATACTTAACTTATTATTAATATATAATTCATATATTTTATCCATAGAATTAAAATAATAAATATTAAATAATTTATTATAACTTAAATTTAATAATGTATTTATACCTAATTTATAATATTGTAAATTTTTAAATAAATTTTTATTATTTGATGGAGATATAACATTTTTATCAAAATTTAAATTTAAATTTGCTTCAAATTTTGATGTTTTTACCAAAGGTAAAAATACAGACATTTGATCTCCGTCAAAATCTGCATTAAAACTTGCACATCCTAAAGGATAAAATTTTAAAGAGTAACCTTCTGTTAATATAGGTATAAATGATTGTAAATTCATTCTATGTAATGTAGGTGCTCTGTTAATAATAACAAATTGATTTTGTAATAATTTATTTAAAAATTTTTTTATAATAAATAAATTTCTATTAATTAATAAACTTTTAAATATAATATTAAATTTATTATTATTTTTAAATATTTTTATTAAAAAAGGTTTAAATATATTTATACTAATATAATATGGTAACCCTATATTATTATATCTAATATTTGGACTTACTGTAATAACAGATCTACCTGAAAAATCTACCCTTTTTCCTAATAAATTATATTTAATAACACTATATTTTCCTTGAAAAATTTTACTAAAATTAAAAAAAGTATTATTATTTTTTAAAATTAATTTATTAATTAATAAATAATCAATTAATTGTTGTAATAAACGTTTTTCAATAATTTCAAAAATAAAACAAATATTATTACGTAAATATAACCAATATTTTAATTTATTATTTTTTAATATAATTAACCTATAATTTTCATTAATTGTAGATATAATATACATATTATTATTTATATAAAAATAAGGTCTCAATCCTGCAGGTAAAATTGGTAATAAATCTAAAAATATCCAATTAGGTTTAATATTATTAATTATAAATAAATTTAACAAATTAATTTTTTTATATAAATCTTTTTTAAAATGTTTATTATTGATTAACAACAATTCTTTATTATTTAATAATTCAACTAATAAATTTAGATTTTTTAATTTTTTATATAAAATATTATGTGAAAATAAATATGAAATTATATTTGTATTATTAATTTTAATAGATTTAAAATTTAATTTATTATAATAAAAATACTGTTTATATTTTATATTATTAAAAAAATATTTATAATAAATTAAATATTTTAAATAGCTTATATTTTTATTTAATAATAATGATGCTACTTTTAAAGGTCCCGTTAAATACCATAAATGTAAAATAGGTATATTTAAAAATATAAATCCTAACTTATATTTTCTATTAATATTAATTTTTAATTTATTTTTACAAAATTTACAATATAAAAAAAACGAATAATTATTTATATCATATAATTTTTTATTACAATTACAATTCCATATATACATATAATCAAAAATCTTTTCACAAAATAGTCCGTTTAATATAGGTAATCCAGTATTAAAATTTATAGTATTAGGAATTAAAACTTCTCCTATAATAACTTTATTTTTATAAATAATTGAAGACCATTTTATAATTTGTTTTGGATTTAAAATGTTTAATTTTAATCCAATAAAATTTATATTATTATAAAGTATCATTATTAATATATTATATTTATAGGTAATTTTTCTATTAAATTAGAATTTTGATCATTATACATACAAAATGTTTCAATATTTATAGCTAAACTTTGTAATTCTTTTATAATTAATTTAAAAGTTTCAGATATAAATGTATTTTTAATTTTATTATTATTAAATAAATAATTTTTAAATAATTTTCTACTTTTAATATCATCTGATTTATATGTAAAAAATTCTTTAAATAAAAAAGAAGCCCCAAAAGCTTCTAAAGCCCACACTTCCATTTCACCAAATCTCTGACCTCCTTGTTTTGTATTTCCTTTTATAGGTTGCTGAGTTAATTCTGAATATAATCCTATAAATCTATATCTTAATTTATCTTTTACCATATGTACTAATTTATAATAATAAATATTATTTAAACAAATACTATTTTGTATTAAATGACCCGTAAATGGATTTTTTAAAAAATATTTATTATAATTATATGACATTTTATTGAATTCAAAATTATTATTATAATTATATTTATAATAATTTAAATTATTAATATAATTATTATAATAATTATTATTTAAATTATTTGATATTATATATCTATTATTTAAATATAAACTATTTAATCCATATATACCCTCTAATATTTGACCTATATTTATTCTAGAAGGTATACCAATAGCACTTACAAATAAATCTGGCTGTATTTTATTATTTAAATAAGGCATATCATTAATATCATTAATATAGGAAATAACACCTTTATGACCATGTCTGTTACAAATTTTATCCCCTAATTGTAGATATTTTTGTGTTCCTATATAAATTCTTATTTTTAAATATAAACTATTATTTTTAACTTTATTATATAAATAATTAGATAAAACTTCTATTTTAATAACCCTACCTATATCATTAATTGTAGAAATAACTGGTTTATTTTTAAAAATTCTTAATTTACTACCAAATAAAAAATTAATAATATTTACTAAACTCTTATTATTAAATATAAATGGCATAAATATTAATTTAGATACTAAAATAGTATTTGGTAATAAAAATGTACCTTCTTTTATTATTCCATATTTATCTAAATATTTTTTATGTATATTATATAATTTAGGTAAATTTATACTACAAATTTCAGGTATATTATTAATAATATTTAAAGATATTTCATAAATATTTAAATGTAAAGAAGTGTATAAATTATTATATAAAATTTTTTTATTAATAATAACAGCATCTTCATATTCATATCCTAAATAAGAACCATATCCAACTAATAAATTATTACCTAAACTATATTCACTATATAATAAATTAGAATTTACTGCTAATATTTTTCCTATATTTACTCTCTCACCTACCCATACTATAGGTTTATATGTTAATAATATATTTTGATTTAATTTTTTAAAATTATTTAAATAATAAATTATTTGTCTATTAAATATATCCCTTATAATTATTTTAATATAAGATACATAAATAACAATTCCTTCCTGATAAGCTACAATAGAATAATTTAAATATTTATTTATAATAAAATTATAATTTGTAATAATACTACTTAAAGTTGGATATAAAATAGGAACTATTTGAGTATGCATTTTTATACTCATTAAATTTCTAATTGAATCATTATAATGTATAAAAGGTATTAAATTTTCAATAAAAGATAATAAATACGTAAAAGGTATATAAATAATATTTTTTATAATATTATTTATTTTAAATGTATTTTTATTTATAGTTAATATTATACTCTTATTAAAATTTATATTTTTTTTTAAATAAATTTTATTAAAATAAATATTATAAAAATTTTTATCAAAAATATCTAATATTAATTTAAAATTATATTTATTATAAAATAAATATTTATAATATGTAATAAATTTAGATTTTATATTTAAATTAGTATTAATTGTTAAATAATTTACTAATCCACAAGTTAAACCTTCATTAGTATTTATTAAACTTATATATCCTAATATATTTCTAGGTAACTCCCTTAAATTATTATTTAAAATTAATTTAGAATTTAATCCTGTAGTTACCATATTTATTTTAAACTTTTGATTAATTTCTGATAAATAATTTGTTTGATCCGAATATTGAATTAAAGGATTTATATTTATATTTTCTAAAATAATATTTATATATTTTTTATTATTTAATAAAGTTTTAATATTTAAATTTTTTGTAAAATTTAATAATTGATCCTTTAAAATATTTATATATATATTACATTTTAAAGATAAATGTTCAATTACTGAATAAAATTTTTTATTATAAATATTATCTAACATATAATTTACATAATACATAAAATTAAACTTGATATTTAATATTATTTTAAAAATATCATTTAAAAATGAAATATTATTATTTATTTTTAAAATAAATAATTTTAATAAAATAATATTATATATATTATATGTATTATATATTAAAAATTTTAAATAATTATATATTACTATTTTTTTTAATATATAATTATATGATTTTATAAATATATTTAAATTTTTATTTAAATATAATAATAAAATTATAAAATTAAATTTATAATTATTAAAATAACAATATATATCTGTATTATTAAATTCTAAAATTAATTTTAAATTAATATTTATATATATATATAAATAAATTACATCAATATTATTTTTTTTAAATTTTATTATAAAAATTTTATTATTTTTTTTTAATAATTGAATACATGTTTTATATAAACCATTTAATATTATAGTATTATTATATATTAAAGGTAAAATAAAAATTAATATATTTAATTTTATATTTTTTTTAAAAAAAATAAATTTAAAATTTAAATGTAAAATTATCTTAAATAAATTATTTATAGTTTGAATAGTATCAATAGAATTTATATTTATATTTGTTAATAAAGTTATTAATTTAAAATAAATTATATTAAACTCACTTTTAAATGAATTATTTATTATTAATATATAATATTTTAAATTATATAAAATTTCTAAAATTAATAATAAATATAAATTAGATATAATATAATTATTTTTTATATTATTTGGATATAATAAATATATCATAATGAAATTTTATTTAAATTAAATTTTCCAAGTTTAAATATATTTATTAAATTTTTAGAATTTAAATAAAAATATAAGAAAATTACATTATAATTATCATATTTAATAATTATAATATTATTATTTTTCATATATTTATTTAATAATATACCTTTAAAACTAAATATTTGCAATTTATTTTTAATATATTCATAAAAATATAATTTTACAATATTTGAATAATGTAAAATAAAATTATTATTTCTATTTTTTATTATATTTTTATTTAATATTTTATATTTATTATAATAATATTTAATTATATTTATTTTCATGATTTTATTTTTTTTAAATAATATTTAAATATCTAAATTTTTTTATAATTAATATATATTTCTTATATAAAACATATTTTAATTTAATTTTATTTTTATTATATTTTAAAATTTTTTTATATCTATTTAAATAATAACTTAAATTTTTCATATACTTTTTATTTATATTTATTTTAATACATCTTGCACTTTTAAAGAAAATAATATTGGTATTTCTAAATTTAATTCAAAAGGAAGTTTATTATAAATACTAGAACAAAATCCCATAATTATTAATGAAATAGAATCTGAAATACTTAATCCACGTTGCATTAATAAAAATAAATATAAAATTTCAATTTTTGATATAAAAGCTTCTTGCTTAATAACACTAGTATTATTATAATTTTTTATATAAGGAATAGTTACTGTTAAAGAACTATTACCAAATATTAATGAACTACACTCTGTATAATTATAAGATTTATAAGAACTAGGTTTAACATATACTAATCCTCTAAAAATATTTAATGATTTATTTAAAGATATACTTTTTGAAATTATATAACTTTTAGTATATGATCCTATATGATAAATTTTACTACCAGTATCTGCAATTTGCATATCTGATAAAAATGATATTGAATAAAAATTACTAATTGAATAATTTCCTTTTAAAATAGTAGAAGGGTATTTCCATGTTATTATAGATCCTAATTCTATTTGAATCCAATCTAACTTTGAAAAATGAAAACAAATACCACGTTTAGTAGTAAAATTATATAATCCACCATTACCTAAATAATCACCTCTATACCAATTTTGTAATGTATAATATTTTACATAACCATTATTTTTAACAATAACTTCTACTATAGCTATATGTAATTGTGATTCTTTATACATTAAAGCTGTACATCCTTCTAAATATCCTACATATGAAAATTCACTTGCTATTAATAAAGTACGTTCAAATTGTGCAAAATCATATGAATTAGTTTTAAAATAAGTTGATAAATTAAAACTACATTTTATATATTTAGAAACATAACAAAAAGATCCTTCACTAAAAATAATTGAATTAATATTTGCAAAAAAATTATCTTTATAAGAAACTACAGTTCCTAAATATTTTTTTATTAATAAAGGGTATTTTAAAACAACATCAAATAAAGATAAAAATATAATACCTAATTTTTTTAAAAAATATTGTGTTGTATGTAATACTGATATACTATCAAAAATAACATCAATAGAATTATTTTTAATTAAAATAGTATCTAAAAAATTTATATTTAAATTAGTTTTTAAATATAATAATAAATTACTATCTTTTAAAATAGAAGAATAATAAATTATATTATCATAATTTATATTTGGACATTCAAAAAATGACCAATCTGGTAATTTAAACATATTTAAAAATTTTAAAGAATATATTTTAAATTTGTAAATAAAAAAATATAAATAAATATTATTAGATAAATTTTTTATCAAATTTTTATTTAATCCATTTCTTATTAAATATAAATTTATTTTATTGTTATATTGATATTTATAATTTAAATTATAAATATTTAAAAATTTTTTTAATTTTAAGTTATTTATCATAATAATTTTATATTATAAAACATTCAAGTTAATGATGAGATTTGAACTCACAATCTACTGATTACAAATCAGTTGCTTTACCAATTAAGCCACTTTAACAAATATAATATTTATAATTAAATATTCAACTTATTAGGAATTATATT
>NW_019223694.1:0-5957 GCF_900002385.2 Plasmodium yoelii | reverse complement strand
TATCCTACAAAGTTGAACATAGGCTGAGTCTCTATGCCTTGAATGGAGCACTGGATTGGATACCCGGGAAACCGGCGCTACCATTTATAAGAAGTTATTAACTGGAAGCGTCTGTAAGGTTACAACACAAGTCACTGATAATTCTGATGAATAGTTCAAGTTACTGACATCTGCCCGGTATCAATGATAAACGGCGGCTGTATCATAAACGGTCCTAAGGTAGCAAAATTCCTTGTCGGGTAATCTCCGTCCTGCATGAACGGTGTAACGACTTCCCCATTGTCGCTAGTGTGAGACTCCTAATAAATAGAATTATCCATGAATATGTGGAATCATACGGCCCGACGGTAAGACCCTGAGCACCTTAACTTCCCTAAAAGTTCTTATGTGTTGGCATGGTTACGAGATTTAAGGATGAAACCTTCCTGATCGACTCGTGAGGTAAAAGAAACAGTCGGTGCGAAGTCGTAACATGGTAGTTGACAGTGAACTTGTAGCTGAACCAAATGGCTGCTGGAAGTAGAAATCGTTATTAAGCGTCAGGAAGTCCTGGACGTTGAATCCAATAGCGTTGATTAAAAGACATCGATATACGGATTTCTCCTGAAAAAATACGAAAAACCCTAGAATGTTAGAACAGGAGATTATATTTTGGTAGTGGAAGTACGAATTGAAGTGTGGAGAGAATCCTCTTAGTAACTCAACATCTGGAAATCGAGAGAGATGCCATAAGTTGTCTCTATGAATAGTGGTATAGTCATATCTCCATGAACTATAAAACATGTGATCTAATTACAGAACAGGAAAATAATAGACCGAACCTTGGACTCTTGAAATATTCTTGGAAGATTCGTAATTAGTGGTTAAAGGTCAATCAAACATGAATATAGACGGTTTTCTGCGAAATCTATTTGGAAGATACATCATTGGGAAGTTTAGCCAGGAAGTCAGCGTCTTATTATAAACACCAGGCATGCAATACCGAACATTAATCATCTATATTACATTAAAAGTTAAACCAATTAAGGTGTACTACAATTATCCCATACATCCTAACTTTAAAAACGTATCTATTTTAAACCAGAACTTCTTTAACTTGTCAACTCCCTATCATGTCTTGCTAACGGCTTGTACGGTAATAATATCGTTTTTGGCGGCTGAGCATGTTAACTCGATTAATACTTTAATATATTATATATCGAAGCATCCATCAACAGCTATGGTAACTATATTTACATTATCCAAACTTTTAACATAATTATAACCTTACGGTCTGTATTGTTCTGCTCAATATTCAGAAATATCGTCTTATCGTAGCCTTGTAATTAGATGTTTGCTTGGGAGCTGTAATCATAATGTGTTTTTTTATATTGAACAAGTGAAAATAAACCACTAGAGAAGAATAATATTATAAATAATCTACCATATAAAATGAATATATCTTGTGGTAATTGACATCCTATCCATAATAAAGCATAGAATGAACACATAAACCATATAATAGGAACTGAATATTCTCTAGCACTAAAAACCATTTTAAATTGTATAATAGTTGTTAAATTTCTTTGTTCTGCTAATAAGAATAATAATTGTAAAGATGCTACAACAATGACTAGACCAGCATTTTTACTAGGAATTGTTTTTAACATTGCATAAAATGGTAAGAAGTACCATTCTGGAACTATTTGTAATGGTGTAACATATGTATTAACAATTATAGCATTATCTGGATGTGATAGTGGTATAACTCCAAAAATACTTTGTATTAAAAATAATATTAATATATTATTAAATCCTTTTACATCAAGACTTAATAGATTTGGATAAAAGGGTATTTTTAATGCTGTATCATACCCTAAAGGATTAGTGCTACCATGTAAATGTAAAAAGAAAATATGTATAAATACAATACATAAAGCTACAAATGGTAATATAAAATGTAATACAAAAAATCTTTTTATTGTTGGATCACTAACAGTGTATCCTCCACATAACCAAATTACTAATGCTGGTATACCAGATAATAAATTAGTAATAACAGTTGCACCCCAATAACTCATTTGTCCCCAAGGTAAAACATAACCTATAAAAGCTGTTACTATAAATAATGCAAAAATAATTAGTCCTGATATCCATGATAGAGGTAGATATAAGTATGAATAATTTAATCCTCTTAAAATATGAAGATATGTTAAGAAGAATACAAGTGATGCACCAGTAGCGTGCATATATCTAAAACACCATCCACTCCATAATTCTCTTAGAATATGTTGGATACTATAGTAAGCATATGATATTTCAGGAGAATAACGACTTGCTAAAAATACACCTGTTAATATTTGAATAAAAAATATTATTCCTAAAAGGAAACCATAATTCCATAAGAAATTAATATTTAATGGACATGGGTAATTAATTAAATGTGTTTTTACTAAATTAATTGAGTTATAGTTCATATAAACAAAAAATATATAAATCTAATATTATTTAAAAATTAATAATCCAAATAAAGTCATTGTTGATCCAATTGAACATATCATATTCCACCCATTTAAAGCGTCTGGATAATCAGGAATACGTCTAGGCATTACATTAAATCCAAGAAAGTGCATTGGTAAGAAAGTAAGAACTACTCCTATAAAGAATAAGATTGACCATAATACAATAATTGTATTTTCTCGTAATGTTTTACCAAAGAATGACTCTTGGAAAAAACTTACGCCTGTAAATAATGCTATGATTGCACCAATAGATAAAACAAAATGGAAATGTGCAATAACATAATAGGTATCGTGTAATGCAATATCAATTGCACCGTTACCTAAAATAACACCTGTAGTTCCTCCAAAAGTAAATGTACATATAAATAGTAAACATAATAATGATGAACTATGTGTAATACCGAAATTTGAACTCATATATGTACATAACCAATTAAATACTTTTGTACCAGTTGGAATAGAAATTAATATTGTTGTAGATGTAAAGAAAGCTCTAGTATCTACTTCTAAACCTGTAGTATACATATGATGTACCCATACAACACTTCCTAGTACAGCTATACATCCCATAGCTAAAATCATAGATTGGTTACCAAATAAACTTCTACAATAATTTGTAGATATAACATGACTAATAACACCAAAAGCTGGTAATATTAAAATATATACTTCTGGATGACCAAAAAACCAGAATAAATGTTGATATAATATAGGGTCTCCTGCAAAAGTTGGATCAAAAAATAATGTATTAAAATGTAAATCTGATAATAACATTAATACACCACCTGTTAAAACTGGTAAAGTTAATAATAACATTATTGATGTAATAATTATTGACCATGTAGATACACTTAAAACACCTAAAGATAATCCTTTAGCTCTTAAATGTAATACAGTAGTTACAAAGTTTAAAGAAGACATAATACTAGCGATACCTGAAACTAAAAGACCAATTATAATAACGTCTACAGCAACAGGAGATAAAGACATTAAAGATGTACTTAATGGTGGATATAAAGTCCATCCAGTTCCACCACCGAATTCTGCAGCTGTAGATAATATTACTAATATAAATGCAACAGGTTGTAATAATAAAGATATACTATTTATTCTAGGATATGCTAATTCAGATGATCCACATAAAATTGGTAAGTAATAATTACCGAATCCTCCGAATAGTCCTGGCATTATATTAAAGAATATCATAATAATTCCGTGAATTGTAAATATCATATTATATAGATTTACATTTTCTTGTGCAATTATTCTTAAAGATGAAGAGTATAATTCTGTACGTAAAATAACAGATAATAAGAAACCATATGTACCAAATAAAAATGAAAACCATAAATAGTATAAACCTAAAGTTTTATGGTTACAATTTGTAATAAGTGCATATCTATTTAAAACAAAAAATAAAATATATTTGAGGCTTGGAGATGAATAAGTAAGATTCGATCCATACAGTCCCAGCGACAGCGGTTATACTTTGGAAAAGTCGAGTATTATCCATCCATGTCAGGCGTTAAAAGCGTTCGTTCTTAAATAGTAGGCCAGTCGAGTTCCTTTAATGTAGTTACCTCACAGCTTTTTTCGGTCCAAAGTACGCGATCTCTTGTATGGTAAAAGGGCTTAAACCAACAACATAACATTTTTTAGTCCCATGCTAGTATATTTCATATATAATCTTATCGTTTGGACGTAATATTTCCTTTCCGGCTGTTTCCATCTCAACTCTACAGGTTAACGCCTGGAGTTCTTTTCAAAGTATAATAATTTGCGTGACGAGCGGTGTGTACAAGGCAACAATACACGCTATGTTTGATTTATTTATTGCAAGGCTGCGATGAGACGACATGGAGGTGCCAATAGTATATAAAGATTTGAGCTCTATATATACTATAACCTGTTATCCCCGGCGAACCTTCTTACCGTTATATGTTAACGGTACAAATAATCACCGTTCTTATAAATATATTTATTGTATTTAGTAATTTTAATAATATAAAAGCACATTTAGTATCTTATCCATCATTAGCATCATTATATGGAACATCTTTAAAATATTTTTCAGTTGGTATTTTATTCACATTTAATCCAATTATATTATTAATATTCGTATATTCTATTAGAGAAAGTTTATATTCTACATTTTCTTCTTTAGCTTCAGGAATGTTATCTATTATTATATCTGAAGCTTTACTATTTCTAACTTATTTTTGGGGAATATTACATTTTTGTTTATCTCCTTATCCATTATATGATGAAGGAATAATAATCACATCATCTAGAATGTTAATATTAACAATTACTTTTATATTAGCTAGTGCATCATGTATGACTGCATGTTTACAATTCCTTATAGAGAAAGGAATGAGTTTTGAAATATCAAGTATTGTATGTATTATTTACTTATTAGGTGAATGTTTTGCATCATTACAAACAACTGAATACTTACATTTAAGTTATTATATTAATGATGCTGTCTTAGGAACTTTATTCTATTGTGTAACTGGTTTACATTTTACACATGTTATTGTTGGATTAATATTATTATTAATATACTTTATAAGAATAGTAGATCAATATGATGTAAATACTGAATGGTCTTATTCATATATAGGAATATCTTATGTTGTCTTTACTCATACTGATCAAATGACCATTTTATACTGGCATTTTGTTGAAATAGTATGGTTATTTATAGAGTTCTTCTTTTATTCAGAATAGAACATATATGTCCTGTTTCGATTATACTGTCTAGATTAGACAATACATATTTGTGTATAAAGCTAGAGTACGTAAGGAAAAGGAAAGGTTAACCGCTATCAATGGCGAGAAGGGAAGTGTGTTTCCATAGAAACCTTCATATAGACTATGCTGACTTGAGTAATGATAAATTGTTAGTATCAGCTATCCATAGTTAACTGATTCCGTTTTGACCGGTCATTATTCTTTGCCTGGAGGTTACGTCCATACAGTTATAAGCAAGTGGAATGTTAGAAGCAAACACTAGCGGTGGAACACATTGTTTCATTCGATAGTAAACGCTATACCTTACCAATCTATTTGAATTTGAACAAGATTCCATTGGAATGAGAGTTCACCGTTAGAAGCGATGCGTGAGCTGGGTTAAGAACGTCTTGAGGCAGTTTGTTCCCTATCTACCGTTTTATCTTTGTATGGTTGATGATACGTAAGTTCTATGAAAGAATTTATCTGCCTTGTCAAATTGATAGCGTCATAGCTCTATTTTAGGTTTTTGGCCTGGCATCTGTTTCTATTCTTTTGGCTAAAAGTTAACATTTTGTACCAGCCTGGGATCAAAAAGTATTGTAACACAGATAATTCCCAATCAAATTGGATGGTGTTGGCTGGGCATTTATCCACTCTTTTAATGAAAAGGATTTAACGGTCAACCTATTATTGTTCTACATTACGAGATACCAAAAGCTT